>NC_069505.1:398832013-398834513 GCF_027579735.1 Bombina bombina | reverse complement strand
CCTTTATGACCAACCACCAAGTGCAAAAAAGTCTTGCAGCACAGTATAATTAAACAGAATTAAAATCTCCCAACAAACCAATTTATATCGGGCAACAAAACAAAAGTAAAAACACATACATAATAGTAATCCATGCAACATTATATTAATACATATGGAATTATATTACTATAAACAAGAAAAAACTGCCTAGCATATACATATACACTAATATCAGATGATAAGAAAACGCAGATTTTAATAAAAAAAAAAAAACACACACTTTGTAGATTGCCCTTGACTAACAATCTCTACTTTCTATACCGTGTAGTCTCCAAATCACACAGTAAAGTTTTTACAAGCTTTAGTAAAATTTACATGTAAGTCAGATATAGCATGCACATTAAGCCAATTTTACTCACCAGTGTGGTACCTGATTCTAACTGCACTTGGTATATAATTTTGCATTATATTACAAAAAAGTTGAATGGGTAATTTATAATTTCTCCATTACTACCCATCTTATTGATGATAAAAACACTTGCACACTTAAGTTCTGAAGCTCATGTAGAAACTGTAGAATCTCCTTTTTCCAGAAGAAAACAAAAACAGAAAAAAACACCTGAAACCATGATCATCTTCACTTGAGTTCTAGGACATTTCTATTTTTTATTGCTTTGCTTCAACTTCGTAATTCTTCATAACAATCCGATCCGATGGATGTCCCTGTAAAATGAAACTGGACCTTTTTCTATGTTTTCCACACATTCAGAGTTGACAGCACATGACAAAGCATATTAGATTTTATGTCTTTGTCCACTTGGAATAACAAAAAAACACGTTCTTCTGCAACCTGCCCTTCCATGGTCTCAATTCTTCTCTCCCCTTATATTGTTTCAGAAGAATGAAAGGACCGAAAGAGGAACGATTCCTGAAATTATATAGCAGGAAAAACGCTGAAAAAAAAACAGCGCCAGATAGGCTTTTGCATGCTATCAATTCTCCACATAAAAAGCGATCTCACATTTCTCATGACAGAAAACATTTGGAAATACCAGATACAGACGTGGCTGAAAGATTTTGTACCCTTGCATACTAAGAGAGAAAACACAAAAAAGCCTGACTGGAGTTTGCCAAAATGCATGTCGACAAGACACACCGCATCTGGGAGAATGTGCTTGGGACTAACTAAACAAAAGTAGAGCTTTTAGGTAAATCACAACAACCCCATGTTTACAGAAGAAAAAAAAAGAAGCTCTCAGAAAATAACACAATACCTACAGTGAAACACGGAGAAGGCTCAGTGATGTCTTGGGATTGCTTTTCTGCGTATGGCACTGGATGACTAGAATTGTTGCAGGGCACAATGAAATGAGAAGACTATCAAGGAATTCTGGAGCGAAATGTACTGCCCAGTGTCAGAAAACTGAGTCTCAGTCACAGGTCATGGTCATCTAGCAGGATAATGACCGAAACATACCCCAAAAAGCACCCAAAATGGATAAGTAGAAAACAAACGACTGTTCTGAAGTGGCCTATGCGCCCAGATCTAATCCCATTAAACATCTGAGGAAAGATCTGAAACTCGCAGTTGGGAAAAGGCACAAATCAAAACAGAGAACTGGGGCAGTTTGCTGAAGAACAGTGGGCCAAAAACCCAGCGGAAAAGTGTAGAAAATCTCACAAAGCTGCAGAAAGCACTTGATTGAAGTTATTGTCTCCAAAGGCTGTGCTACGAAATCAAACAAGATGTTTCTGTTCTATTACATTTGATTTAGATACCAAAGTTTACAAAAAATTTGTGCATCTTCCTAAAAAAAAATTTTTTAAAAAAATAAATAGAAAAGGTATACATACTTTCAGCCACATCTCTACCTCCAAATGAAGCAGATGAGGAAGGCTATGTAGTCAAATGAAGCAATGGAATATAATTTTCTTCTATATCAACTCTTGATAAACTGGTAGATATTTGAGAAAATGTGCCAACGAACCCAACTGGATGTTCTACGCAAGTGCCAAGTACAGCTGTTATCTTGAAAAGAAAGTTTCAAGGAGGACAGTCTGAAATAAAAGATATGTTCGAATTCTTTCAATGTAGAAAAAAGAAAAGAAATTACCATGTCTTGGGTAAAATGGAATTATATCAACTATAGGATTAAATGACTAACCTACCCAACTCTGCTATATTTAAAAAAAAAATGCAACTAATAAGACTGGTTTAAAACACAACAAGAAACAGGCTGTTTGATAAATAGATTTGTCTGTACATACGGAAAGAAAACAATTAGACATCCATTAATAAAGAATGGTTTTCACCAAAAAATGGACAAAGGTTTGTACATCAATGTCTGAAGAGATTATCAGAGAGAAAAAAAAAAAAAGGTATTCTCAAAATACTGCAAATCATGGGAATGGCACAGAAGAACCACAAAAACCCTTAAGCTAAACACCAATAGTATAGTATAACAGATTTTAGTAATGGGGTTTGATCGTTCTGTATACATTTTACGATCTCTTGTGA